>NC_085996.1:12294521-12302021 GCF_030014385.1 Trichomycterus rosablanca | reverse complement strand
GATGGCATTTCTCTGTCAGTCTGGTATAAAATGATTACCAAAACTGCCAATTTAATCAATTCAATCGTCCCCCAAAACATTAGTATCTCTTTGTTTGATAGATTTTTAATGTCACGTTTTACACATGATTCATCAGATTCATGTCACACACAGTCATGGGCAATTTAGTATCTCTGATATTAAAATTCCTCTCTATGAGTCGTGTATTCATTCTTTTAATAAAGCATTTCATCTAATTTGATTCTTGACTTCATACTCTTTTAGTCAAATTGCCTTATTCATGCCTTTTAATAGTGAAAATACACTCCAGATAAGTATTTTCTGAAGCACTAAAAGCACTTTTACTTAAGTTTATCACACTTAAACACTTAAAGACTTCATAATCAGATGAGGGTTCCAGTTCTAACAGCTTTTCTTTATCACAGTGTGAGGAGGAGATGGTTTTACAGATCATCTGTGATAATACAGGGTCTTACTAAGGTATTTTGCGGACGGGATTAAATCCCCCATCATTAGTCAAATACAGGTTATCTGTGAGAATACAGGGTCTCACAAAAATATTTTAAAAATAGAGTTGAATTGCTCATTCATTAATCCATCCATCCATTCAATAATCTATCAATACCATCCGTCCATCCATCCAATAATATAACAATACCATCCATCAATACCATCCCTCCAATAATCTAACAATACCACCCATACATCAATACCATCCATCCATCCATCCATCCAATAGTCTATCAATACCATCCATCCATCAACACCATCCATCCATCCATCCATCCAATAATCAATCAATACCATCTATACGTCAATATCATCCATCCATCCATCCATCCATCCATCCACCAATACATCCATCCATCCATCCATCCACCAATACCATCCATCCATCCATCCACCAATACCATCCATCCATCCATCCACCAATACCATCCATCCATCCATCCATCCAGCAATACCATCCATCCATCCATCCATCCACCAATACCATCCATCCATCCATCCATCCAGCAATACCATCCATCCATCCATCCACCAATACCATCCATCCATCCATCCATCCAGCAATACCATCCATCCATCCATCCACCAATACCATCCATCCATCCATCCACCAATACATCCATCCATCCATCCATCCATCCACCAATACCATCCACCAGTACCATCCATCCATCCATCCATCCACCAATACTATCCACCCATCCATCCACCAATACCATCCATCCACCAATACCATCCATCCATCCATCCACCCATCCACCAATACCATCCATCCATCCAATAATCAATCAATACCATCCATCCATCCATCCACCAATACCATCCATCCATCCATCCAATAATTAATCAATACCATCTATTCGTCAATACCATCCATCCATCCACCAATACCATCCATCCACCAAAACCATCCATCCATCCAATAATCAATCAATACCATCCATCCATCCATCCACCAATACCATCCATCCATCCATCCATCCAATAATTAATCAATACCATCTATACGTCAATACCATCCATCCATCCAATAATTAATCAATACCATCTATACGTCAATACCATCCATCCATCCATCCATCCATTCATCCACCAATACCATCCATCCATCCAATAATCAATCAATACCATCCATACGTCAATACCATCCATCCATCCATCCAATAATCAGACAATACAATTCATCCAAACCAATAATCCATCCATTCATCCATCAATCAATACCATCTATCCATCCATCCATCCAATAATCTATCAATACCATCCATCCATCCAATAATCAGACAATACAATTCATCCAAACCAATCATCCATCCATTCATCCATCAATCAATACCATCTATCCATCCACCCATCAATCAATACCATCCATCCATCCATCTGTCCCTGCATCCATCAATGCATCCACCCACCCATCCATCCAATAATTATTCAATACCATTTATCCATCTGTCCAAGTGTGTGTGTGTGTGTGTTACCTGCAACACGCAGCAGTCTTGCCAGCTCCAGCAGCAGAGTGGACTGTTTATAGGCTCCAGAACACTGAGCGATACACTCCTTTATCAAGGACAGACGGTCATCACGCAGTCGTACTGGACAGAAGGAAAACAGACATAGAACAGCTAAGCTGTAAGTAAAACTCAGCAAGAGCAATTCTAGACAGTTTACCACTCATTAATAAGTGACATTGAAAGACTGGACCTTGCAATACAGAGAATGAACTCTCAAATAACTATATAGTACAAAAAGTCTAACTAAAAGTCTCATTTCTGAATTCATGAGTTTTAGCCACAGCGATTCCTAACAGGTGTAATAAAACAATTATAAGTAAGAAATGAAATGCTTCTAACAATGCAGCAACAATTTAGGGAAGGACTGTTTCTGCTTCAGCATGACTGTTCCCTTGTGCACAATGCAAGGGCTGTGAATATATAGTGTGATCAAATTAGTTATTTTTAGGCACTTTGTTTGGTGAAGCATGCAAGTACACCAGTCCTGATTTCGAGCTCGCAAGTTCGAATCTCGACTCTACTAATAGCTGACTGGGCACCTTCAAGGACAATTATTGGCTGGTCCTGGGAAGAGAGGCTTTAGGGATTCCTCATAAGTGCTGCAGTTATGACATCGGCTGGCTGATCGATGGAGCCTGTACATTGAGACATAGAATCAATCATCCAACCATCCAGCCATCCTATCTTCCATCCATCCATCAATCAATACCATTCATCCAACCAATCATCCGTCCGTCCAACCATCCATCCATCTGTCTGTCTATCTGAGACGGGGAATAATGGGGGTCAGTGTGTGACTCTTCATGCGCAATATGGTTCATGCAGGTGAAAAGAAGCGGTAGACTACTGCACGTGTGTTAAAGGAGGGTGTGTTATTTATGGAGTGGAGGTCAGCAGCAGTAGAAGAAGTGAAATTTGATTGGGTAATTGGAGACAACTAAATTGGCAACATCCAATCAACCACTCACAGGAAAAGACCAGAAGCAAAAACAAAACAAAGAAATCCCAGACTGGGGTAAGATCATTCTTCTGCCATTCTTCTATGTGTAAGTAAACTTTTGACCTTAACTCCACTACACCAAATACACATCATTTACAGCGAAGCTTCAGCATTTATACACTGGTCATGTATTTGACATCTGGCTATCTGGAGAGCTTTGAGGAACTTTCTCACTTTAACTTTTGCTTGAGTAGAACTTCTCACATCTTGACCTGTTGTTCTTTTGACTTTTGTACTTTATAAAATTTTAATCGCATTTCCTTCCTTCAGGGAGAAGAATTTTCAAGAACCTTCACAGCCGGCACTAATGTACACATTCCACATGAAACTGTGGGCATCTGTCCTTCAGCAACAAAGAGAAAAATTGAAGGACAAAGAAAAAGTAAAGGAACCCTTAGTGGAACAACCCGCCCACTCCCTCACTATTGTATTTGTCATGTGTTCCACCCGTATCAAGAAAGCTGAACTCAGCTAAGGGACACAGAGTTTCACACAAACACATTTAATACATGTATTTGCTTTTCTATTATTTATTTATTTTATTTTGTTCTTTTTTTGTCAGACCTTCGTTTAATGCTCGGTATTTAGCTCGGCACAGCAAGTAAGCAAATCTACACACATACGTACATACGTATCAGTGATTACTCCTGTTTTGATGGACCGGTATAACCAACGATTTCTACACCACAAGCTGTGGTGTCTACAGCTCTGGTTCCTGTGGGAGTTGTACGGTCATGCAGGGATGTGGATTAAAGAGAGGAGAGGAGAGGAGAAGAGAAGAGTAGGGAAGGGTAGGAAAGAGTATGGAAAGGGAAGAGTAAGGACGGGTATGGTAGGGAAGAGAAGAGAAGGGTAGGGAAGGGAATGGAATGGAAGGGAAGAGTAGGGAAGGGAAGGGAATGGAAGGGTAGGGAAGGGAATGGAAGGGAATTGAAGGGAAGGGAAGAGTAGGAAAGAATAGGGAAGGGAAGAGTAGGAAAGAATAGGGAAGGGAAGAGTAAGGACGAGTAGGGTAGGGTAGGGTAGGGAAGAGAAGGGTAGGGAAGGGAATGGAATGGAAGGGAATTGAAGGGTAGGGAAGAGTAGGAAAGTGTAGGGAAGGGAATGGTAGGGAATGATAGGGAAGAGTAGGGGAGGGAATGGAAGGGTAGGGGATGGTAGGGAAGAGTAGGGAAGGGTAGGGAGGGGAAGTTTAAAGTAGGGAAGGGAAGAGTAGGGTATCGAAGGGAAGAAAAGAGAACAGAACAGAAGAGAAGAGAAAAGAAGTGAGGTGAAGAGAAAAGAAGAGAAGAGAGGAGGATAGTAGGGTAGGGAAGTTTAGGGTAGGGAAGGGAAGAGTAGGGAAGGGTAGGGTAGGGAAGAGAAGTGTAGAGAAGGGTAGGGTAGGGAAGGGTAGGAAAGAGTAGGGTATGGAAGGGTAGGGAAGCGGAGAGTAGAGAAGAGAAGAAGAGAGAAGAGGAGAGTATGGTAGGGAAGTTTAGGGTAGGAAAGGGAAAAGTAGGGAAGGGAAGAGAAGTGTAGGGTAGGGAAGGGTAAGGAAGGAAAGAGAAAAGTAGGGAATGGTAGGGTAGGGAAGAGAAGAGAAGTGAAGTGTAGGGTAGGGAAGGGTAGGGAGGGGTAGGGAAGGGTAGGGAAAAGTAGGCAAAGGTAGGGTAGGGAAGAGAAGAGAAGAGAAGTGTAGGGTAGGGAAGGGTAGGGAAGGGAAGGGTAGGAAAGAGTAGAGAAGAGAAAAGAAGAGAAGAGGAGAGTAGGGTAGGGAAGTTTAGGGTAGGGAAGGGAAAAGTAGGGAAGGGTAGGGTAGGGAAGGGAAGAGAAGTGTAGGGTAGGGAAGGGTAGGGAAGGGAATGGAAGAATAGGGTAGGGTGGGGAAGGGTAGGGAAGGGAATGGAAGAATAGGGTAGGGTAGGGAAGAGTAGAGAAGAGAAGAGTAAGGTAGGGAAGAGAAGAGTAGGGTAGGGAAGGGTAGGGAAGAGAAGAGTAGGGTAGGGAAGGGTAGGGAAGAGAAGAGTAAGGTAGGGAAGAGTAGAGAAGAGAAGAGTAAGGTAGGGAAGAGTAGAGAAGAGAAGAGTAAGGTAGGGAAGGGTAGGGAAGAGAAGAGTAGAGAAGAGAAGAGGAGACAAGAGGAGAGGAGAGGAGAGAAGAGAAGAGAAGAGAAGAGAAAATAGTGAAGATAAGAGAAGAACACATGGAAGAAGTGCTACAAGTGGCAGATGGTTGATAGGAAGGTTCTCCGTTGAGTTTCCGGTGAAGAAGGTTACCTTGTAATGGCAGGACTTTAATCCCAAAGTGGTCCAGTCTAGATAGGGCAGTGATCAAGTCCAGTTCTTCTTGGATTGCAGGAGGACAATCAGTGATCAACTGCAGACAAGACCTACAAAAACACAACAGAACGTTGATCAAATAAATCAGTTCAGGTACACCATACAGCCCAAAGTATATGCCAGCATATGTAGTATGAATTGTGATCAATGTCTGGTTTACAGAAGCAGTCGGTGGCCCTACACTACTGGCTACCGTATTAGTTGTGTATGCAACGATGTAATTAATAAAAAAATATATAAATATAAAAAGTCTTGGGGATATTAGTGAATAAAATGAAAAGGTTGGGGTGCTAAGGTAGCACAGAAGTCCAATATACTAGCATATTACAGCTAAGTAAAAAGGTTAGACTATGGTTTAAAGACAGTGGCCATGAGAACATTGGGAAGTTATGGATTGAGAGACTGGATAAAAAAAGAAAAGAAAAAAAAATACAAAAAATGATAAAACAACAGGTTTGAGGTTTATGAGTGACTAGGGATGTAATGATACACTCTACCCACGATGTGATACAATTCACGATACTGGGTTCACGATACAATTTTTTCCCGATTTTTTAAACAATATTAAATTGAATACAAAGTTTCCTTTTATTATTTCTCTTTAAAAAAATAAATAAATAAAATACTGTATTTGTGCTTATTTGTATTTATCTAAATAATGAACGTCCTTTGATTTTTGAGGAAGGTACAAACTACGCAAAACAATGCTGCACATTTCCCTTTCTGTGTAAACAAAAAAAAACTGAAATGAAATCAATCCCACATTAAATAAATAATACAAATAAAAAAAGTGTCCTCACATAAATACATTTGGCTGGAAAATTCCGAACCTGGCAACCCTGTAGTGACGTCAACCAGGCGAGGCGAATAGCACCAGCACCCTCTGCTGTTTAAAGTGAACATCGATTTATTATACATGTAAACCGATTTGAACCGTTACACATGTGAATCGATTTTTAACTGTCTTGTGGTGCATCGTTACATCCCTATAAGTGACTGGAAAAAGCTGCCATATTGTCACCATGGATGCATCATTCTGTTCATTGCGGTAAAAACCACGCAGCCGAAACGCTACAGTGCAGCCCAGCAAGAGACGGTCAGAAAGAGACAGAATGTTCACGGAGAGCAAACCAGTCCGTCATCTATTCTGAGGACAGCTGCTAATTGCGGTGCTAACAACAGCTAACATCCAGGGTGGAACTGTAATGGGCCAGTAAGACATTTCCAGCAGTGGTCTTTTGTGTGCTCATCATTCACGCTAATGCAATTGTGTCCACTCTTTGGTCGGCTCTCACTTAGAAGTGTTGTAAATCAATAATAGCCGGCACCCTGCGATCACCCAAAACTAATCACACATCACAGCGATACATTAGTGCCAAAATCCCGTGTCCACTAGCAACGCTGATTTCCCTTTCATAAGCTCATTTTGAACATTTCTGATATTAAGAGACAATCCGGTTCAAGCCAATATTTTCAAGACAATTTATTTGGGTTACTCACTCGATCCCACCTAAGTGGAGTTTGGCACAGCCTATTCAATTTATGGCCCACTTTTGCTGCCAAAACAGCCCTGACCCGTCGAGGCATGGACTCCACTAGACCCCTGAAGGTGTGCTGTGGTATCTGGCACCAAGATGTCAGCAGCAGATCCTTTAACTCCTGTAAGTTGTGAGGTGGGGCCTCCATGGATCGGACTTGTTTGTCCAGCACATCCCACAGATGCTCGAGGCCAGGTCAACACCTCAAACTCATTGTTGTGCTCCTCAAACCATTCCTGAAGCATTTCTGCTTTGTAGCAGGGAGCATTATCCTGCTGAAAGAGGCCACACCCATCAGGGGATACAGTTTCCATGAAAGGGTGTACAGTACATGGTCTGCAGTAATGCTTAGGTAGGTGGTACGTGTCAAAGTAACATCCACGTGGATGGCAGGACACAAGGTTTCCCAGCAGAACATTGCCCAAAGCATCACACTGCCTCCACCGGCTTGCCTATTTCCCATAGTGCATCCTGGTGACATGTGTTCCCCAGGTAAGCGACGCACACGCACCCGGCCATCCACGTGATGTACAAGAAAACGTGATTCCTCAGACCAGGCCACCTTCTTCCACTGCTCTGTGGTACAGATCCGATGCTCACGTGCCCATTGTTGGCGCTTT
>NC_085996.1:12249521-12289521 GCF_030014385.1 Trichomycterus rosablanca | reverse complement strand
TGTCAATCACATCTGCTCCAGTGCTGATAGATTCCCCTCAAAGTCCCCTCAATGTTATTACAGCAACAAACTTCAGACTCAGCAAACTTTACACTGACTAATACTAATACTGCTACTGATACTGCTACTAATACTACAACTGCTACTGATACTGCTACTAATACTACAACTGATACTGATACTGATACTAATACTACAACTGATACTGATACTGATACTGCTACTAATACTACAACTGATACTGATACTGCTACTAATACTACAACTGATACTGATACTGCTACTAATACTACAACTGATACTGATACTGATACTAATACTACAACTGATACTGATACTGATACTACAACTGATACTGATACTGATACTGCTACTAATACTACAACTGATACTGCTACTGCTACTAATACTACAACTGATACTGATACTGCTACTAATACTACAACTGATACTGATACTGATACTGCTACTAATACTACAACTGATACTGATACTGCTACTAGTACTACAACTGATACTGATACTGATACTAATACTACAACTGATACTGATACTGCTACTAATACTACAACTGATACTGATACTGCTACTAATACTACAACTGATACTGATACTGATACTAATACTACAACTGATACTGATACTGCTACTAATACTACAACTGATACTGATACTGATACTGCTACTAATACTACAACTGATACTGCTACTAATACTACAACTGATACTGATACTGCTACTAATACTACAACTGATACTGCTACTGATACTGATACTGCTACTGCTACTGATACTGCTACTAATACTGCTACTAATACTGCTACTGATACTGCTACTAATACTACAACTGATACTGCTACTGATACTGCTACTAATACTGCTACTGCTACTAATACTGCTACTAATACTGCTACTAATACTGCTACTGATACTGCTACTAATACTACAACTGATACTGATACTGATACTAATACTACAACTGATACTGATACTAATACTACAACTGCTACTGATACTGCTACTGATACTGCTACTGATACTGCTACTAATACTGCTACTGATACTGCTACTAATACTGCTACTGATACTGCTACTAATACTACAACTGATACTGCTACTGATACTGCTACTAATACTGCTACTGCTACTAATACTGCTACTGATACTGATACTAATACTACAACTGATACTGCTACTGCTACTGCTACTGATACTGCTACTGATACTGCTACTGATACTACAACTGATACTGCTACTGCTACTGATACTGCTACTGCTACTGATACTGCTACTGATACTGCTACTGATACTGCTACTGATACTGCTACTAATACTACAACTGATACTGATACTAATACTGATACTAATACTGTTACTGATACTACAATTAATACTATTACTAATACAGCCACTATTATTACTACTACTGCTACTAATACCACTAATACTACTACTAATACTGCTAATAATATTGCTACTAATACTACAACTAATACTGCTACTTCTAGTACTACTAATATTGCTACTAATACTAATTCTATTATTACTGCAACCAATACTACTACTACCACTAATACTGCTACTAATACTACATTACTACAAATACTGCTAATAATACCACTAATACTGCTACTACTACTACTACTAATACTAAAATCACTTAATACTGCTACTAATACTACTAATACTGCTACTTATATTACTACTAATACAGCTACTACCATTACTACTAATACAGCTACTACCATTACTACTAATACTGCTACTAATACTACTACTAATATTGCTACTAATACTGCTTCTACTATTACTGCAAACAATACTAGTACTACCACTAATACTGCTACTAATACTACTACTAATATTGCAACTAATACTACTTCTACTATTACTGCAACCAATACTACTACCACTAATACTGCAACTAGTACCACCATTACTACAAATACTGCTACTAATACCACTAATACTGCTACTACTATTACTACTAATACTACAATCACTACTGATACTGCTACTAATATTACTACTAATACAGCTACTACCATTACTACTAATACTGCTACTAATACTACTACTGATATTGCTACTAATACTGCTTCTACTATTACTGCAACCAATTCTACTACTACCACTAATACTACCATTACTACAAATACAGCTACTAATACTACTATTACTACTAATACTAATACTACTATTACTATTCATACAGCTACTAATGCTACTATTACTACTAATACTGCTATTAATATTACTATTCTTACTAAAACTGCTAAAAATACTACTAATATTACTACTAATACAGCTACTACCATTACTACTAATACTCCCACTAATACTATTACAGATATTGCTAATAATACTGCTACTACTATTACTACTGCTATTATTATTACTAATAATCCTACTACTTCTGCTACTACTACCACTAATATTGACTAATGTTATAACAGTGTAATAAGGAAGTAGTATATATGTAATACCTGATGACAGGTTGATGGCTGTAAGCAGGTGTAGACGTTCTGCTGCATGTCAAGTAGATCCTGCAGTAAATCTCTCCACACGCTCTTACTGACCGGAGGATTTCTGAACATAACAAAAAGTACAATATTAAATGAGACTGGTTAAGTAACTGCTAATTATTTTCACCAACACATCAACAATTTGCACTGATTTTGTTAGTACTAATTATATTTTAAAAAGCACTGTCAGTAAATACTGTCAGTACTGATGCGTTCCATACTAGCTTTTCATGGTACATGAATATACGGATAGCAAATACTGTGTAATCTAGGCTTTAAGCTAATTACAGCACATAATGTATTAAATGACAGTACCAAAGCTGCATCCTGTCAGCTGTTTTCGTCAGTATAATGTAAGTATATAGCTGGAAATGAGACTTACTTGCGTCCTACATGACGGGTAAGTTTGATCATCAGCTGTTGAGCCTCTTCCTTGCTGCTCTGACTGTTTCTGACGAATGAAATGGGTTTTGGCAGGCCATGCTTCTCCAAAACTTCTGCAACACTGCAGAGCAAACAGACAGAGGAAAAAAAATTAGTCAGTTCATTTGTCAACTGATTCCCTAATTTTATCATCATTTTAATCCAATCCATCATGTACCCACCCATAAAACCAATTTTATAATGTATTTCTTTCCCAAAACACTGATAAATCCTTGTAATGTAGACTGAACACATCTGACTTATTTGCTTCATCCTCTGGATAATTCACTAGGAATGACATGCCAACCGCAAAGAGCATAATGGCAGATTAGTACATGTTTAATTATTTACTGTTTGCATTTTTTTATATATGCTTCCTCTGAAGTATTCAGAATAAATGTAATTAATTATGGATACTGTAAATTAGTTACTGAGTAAAATTATTACTGAGTGGTGACTAGGTGTACATGCCGACCACTCTATCCATCCATCCATCCATCCATCCATCCATATATATACAGTGTATCACGAAAGTGAGTACACCCCTCACATTTCTGCAAATATTTCATTATATCTTTTCATGGGACAACACTATAGACATGAAACTTGGATATAACTAAGAGTAGTCAGTGTACAACTTGTATAGCAGTGTAGATTTACTGTCTTCTGAAAATAACTCAACACACAGCCATTAATGTCTAAATAGCTGGCAACATAAGTGAGTACACCCCACAGTGAACATGTCCAAATTGTGCCTAAAGTGTCAATATTTTGTGTGACCACCATTATTATCCAGCACTGCCTTAACCCTCCTGGGCATGGAATTCACCAGAGCTGCACAGGTTGCTACTGGAATCCTCTTCCACTCCTCCGTGATGACATCACGGAGCTGGTGGATGTTAGACACCTTAAACTCCTCCACCTTCCACTTGAGGATGCGCCACAGGTGCTCAATTGGGTTTAGTCCATCACCTTTACCTTCAGCTTCCTCAGCAAGGCAGTTGTCATCTTGGAGGTTGTGTTTGGGGTCGTTATCCTGTTGGAAAACTGCCATGAGGCCCAGTTTTCGAAGGGAGGGGATCATGCTCTGTTTCAGAATGTCACAGTACATGTTGGAATTCATGTTTCCCTCAATGAACTGCAGCTCCCCAGTGCCAGCAACACTCATGCAGCCCAAGACCATGATGCTACCACCACCATGCTTGACTGTAGGCAAGATACAGTTGTCTTGGTACTTCTCACCAGGGCGCCGCCACACATGCTGGACACCATCTGAGCCAAACAAGTTTATCTTGGTCTCGTCAGACCACAGGGCATTCCAGTAATCCATGTTCTTGGACTGCTTGTCTTCAGCAAACTGTTTGCTGGCTTTCTTGTGCGTCAGCTTCCTTCTGGGATGACGACCATGCAGACCGAGTTGATGCAGTGTGCGGCGTATGGTCTGAGCACTGACAGGCTGACCTCCCACGTCTTCAACCTCTGCAGCAATGCTGGCAGCACTCATGTGTCTATTTTTTAAAGCCAACCTCTGGATATGACGCCGAACACGTGGACTCAACTTCTTTGGTCGACCCTGGTGAAGCCTGTTCCGAGTGGAACCTGTCCTGGAAAACCGCTGTATGACCTTGGCCACCATGCTGTAGCTCAGTTTCAGGGTGTTAGCAATCTTCTTATAGCCCAGGCCATCTTTGTGGAGAGCAACAATTCTATTTCTCACATCCTCAGAGAGTTCTTTGCCATGAGGTGCCATGTTGAATATCCAGTGGCCAGTATGAGAGAATTGTACCCAAAACACCAAATTTAACAGCCCTGCTCCCCATTTACACCTGGGACCTTGACACATGACACCAGGGAGGGACAACGACACATTTGGGCACAATTTGGACATGTTCACTGTGGGGTGTACTCACTTATGTTGCCAGCTATTTAGACATTAATGGCTGTGTGTTGAGTTATTTTCAGAAGACAGTAAATCTACACTGCTATACAAGCTGTACACTGACTACTCTAAGTTATATCCAAGTTTCATGTCTATAGTGTTGTCCCATGAAAAGATATAATGAAATATTTGCAGAAATGTGAGGGGTGTACTCACTTTCGTGATACACTGTACATATACACATATACAGTATATATACATATATATAAATATATATATATATATATACATATAGCCATCAGCCATAACATTAAAACCACCTCGTTTCTACACTCACTGTCCATTTTTATCAGCTCCACTTACCATATAGAAGCACTTCTACAATTACTGACTGTTCCCCCCCCCTTTTACACTGTTCTTCAATGGTCAGGACCCCCACAGGAACACCACAAAGCAGATATTATTTAGGTGGTGGTCAGCAGCAGCGCTGCTGGAGGTTTTAAATACAGTGTCCACTCACTGTCCACTATATTAGACACTCCTACCTAGTTGGTCCACCTTGTAGATGTAAAGTCAGAGACGATCGCTCATCTTTTGTTGCTGCTTGAGTTGGTCATCCTCTAGACCTTCATCAGTGGTCACAGTGACCATGGGGCGCTGTTGGCTGGATATTTTTGGTTGGTGGACTATTCTTAGTCCAGCAGTAAAAGTGAGGTGTTTAAAAACTCCATCAGCATTTCTGTGTCTTATCCACTCATACCAGCACAACACACACTAACACACTAACACACCACCACCATGTCAGTGTCACTGCAGTGCTGAGAATGATCCACCACCCAAAAAAAACGGACAGTGAGTGTAGAAACAAGGAGGTGGTTTTAATGTTATGGCTGATCGATGTATATATATATCAGTTCTTCAATATACTTACCAAATCCAATTTGTGCATCTTACTCATCCACTTACAGAACAATCTGTATTTCTGTAGGTTTATCTGCTCACTATTCAGTCCTTCGAGTTAATCAAATATGTAATACAATCCAGCACTTCATAACTCCAATGAACTTTCCAATTTATTAAATGATCCAATCAATAATCAGTCCATTTACCATTAGTCACTCCAGCCATCTATACCAATATTAACCCCTATAAGCCAATCAGACTGTGGTACAAAAAAAAAAGGTCTGAAGAAATCCAAGTATCATCAGTCAGTGCAGTCAGGTGAACAAATGCAGAACCTGGCTGAGATCCACAAAGTAAATTACATCTTCTGAACTGCTCACAAGCTTTCTGCTTAAACACAACCCAAAGCACACACTCGTTGTGTTCTGAACTTATACACACACTATATACTCTATGTGAATGTCCTTTGTAAGAGACATAAGACCAAATAAAAAAAGACATGCAAGCTTTCTTCCAACATTAGTGTCTGACCTTACAAATGCTCTTGCTCTACAAATGGTGTAAGTTGCGAGGTGGGGCCTCCACGGATAGGACTTTGGAATTTGGAGGCCAAGTCAACACCATTTCTGAACTATTTTTGCTTTGTAGCAGGGCGCATTTTCCTACTAAAAGAGGCCACACCCATCAGGGGATACAGTTTCCATGAAAGGGTGTACAGTACATGGTCTGCAGTAATGCTTAGGTAGGTGGTACGTGTCAAAGTAACATCCACGTGGATGGCAAGACACAAGGTTTCCCAGCAGAACATTGCCCAAAGCATCACACTGCCTCCACCGGCTTGCCTATTTCCCATAGTGCATCCTGGTGACATGTGTTCCCCAGGTAAGCGATGCACAGGCACCCGGCCATCCACATGATGTAAAAGAAAACGTGATTCATCAGACCAGGCCACCTTCTTCCACTGCTCTGTGGTCCAGTTCCGATGCTCACGTGCCCATTGTTGGCGCTTTCGGCGATGGACAGGGGTCAGCATGGGCACCCTGACTGGTCTGCGGCTATGCAGCCCCATACACGACAAACTGTGATGCACTGTGTATTCTGACACCTTTCTATCAGAACCAGCATTAACTTCTTCAGCAATCTGAGCTACAGTAGCTCGTCTGTTGGATCGGACCACACAGGCCAGCCTTCGCTCCCCACGTGCATCGATGAGCCTTGGCTGCCCATGACCCTGTTGCCGGTTTACCACTGTTCCTTTATTGGACCACTTTTGATAGATACTGACCACTGAGAAGGAGGGGGGGGTTTACCTGCATTCGCGCTCGGCATTGGCGCAATGACACCAAGACTTCGCGATCGGGCTGAATATGCATGCCATGTGGGTTATAAAAGTGTAGCGCGATCGCATGCTGACAGTGTAACAAAATGTACAGGAGTAATACATGTCGATCTGTTCATGTATTTACCTACTCGGACGAAATGGAGCATTCCATTTGCGTTTGCCGCGCACCTCTGCTTTTAAAGGGGTGTACGGCCAACAGCGGGAGTTAGTGAAGTTGAGTGACGCTGGTAGGTGCGTCGGAGCGAACGAGAGGCTGTGAGTTGAAAAACGTAATTTGATTCAGAGTCGAGCGGATAGCCTGGGTGAATCATATGATTCGGATCCGACTCGGTCCTAGTGTATGGACTTTAATTTTGCTTGTTTTTTTTTGTTTGTTTATTTGTTTATTTATTTTGTATTTTTGGACTGAAAAGGCTGATAAACACCATATATATATATTTGATAAAAAGTGTAAATAGTTTTTTTTTTCACCTTACTGGAGCAAATAAACATCTTGCACTTTGGCACTTACTCCATCGTTCTGGGTTTTTCCTCGTTCCTTCCCTTGACCCCTATGACCACGCACTTTAAAACCAGCCAGGTGGCCAGTAGAACATTAATTTGCTTAATAGCAGCGGGGTCACGCTCACAAATGGGAACACCCCACAAGACGCTCACAGACTGGGAACACCCCACAAGAGCTGTAGCTTTGGGGGCAACTTTGAGGATAAAATGTTCACTTGCTGCCTAATATATCCCACCCACTAACAGATGCCATGATGAAGAGATAATCAGTGTTATTCACATTACCTGTCAGTGGGCATAATGTTATGCCTAGTCTGTGTATATATATATATATATATATATATATATACAGTATATATATATATATATACATATATATATATAAATTGCAAGCTAGAACCCACGCACCAACTTTTGACACATTTCTAATTAATGCATGTGTGTGTGTGTTTGTCTTTTTAATGTTAATACAATGTTAATTATATGTGCTACGATGCGCTCCCCAAGGCCTCCTAATAGCCCCATTAAAAAGAAAAGGAGATACTTGGGAGGACTTTGATGCAGACGCCATCAAATTATATGGAAAATACAGTGGCAGACACAAAAAATTCAGTCACATTTGTGCCCAGAGCCACAGGGCTAATCAACTTCCAGACTGCTAGAACTTCTGTGTAGTAAAAGGTTATTTCAAATCCCTGAGAAACCCTCTGTCTTATTGCTGCCCTCCATCTCTGTCTAACATCCATCTGTACTTCAGCACAACTGCAGCCCCCCCTTCTCATTCCCTTGCTCGGTCATTACCTGAGATGTTTCTCTAGGGAGTCCACTTGGTCGTGTAGGACTTTTGTAGCCTCTGTCTGTGCCCTGGAAGGAAAAAAAATAATATTAAACATTTAATCTTTTTGTTTTTTATTTTAATACATATTAAACCATGTACAATTTGTTTATTCGCATAATGAATGCCTGATTATATAGTACATTCACAGTCCTTGGGTGGTGCTGTGGGTTTAATTTGTTAGCTCAAATTATCTCAAGATCAACCGGCCAGGGAACCCAAACAGGCACAAATGGCTGTGTCTGAGGGAAGATCGGCAAACAAGTTCCTCATTGCTGCTTGAACAAATGCAATATTGCACTTTATAAGATATAGTCTCTAGAATTGGATATTGGACTAGATTAGGAAAATTTGTGAGGGGCAGCAAAACTGGAATAATAAATAGTGAGATTTACATTTTATGGCCAAACTTAAGTGGACACTTAGGCTTGCTGGACATCATTACAAAACATTAAAACCACCTCCTTGTTTCTACACTCACTGTCCATTTTATCAGCTCCACTTACCATATAGAAGCACTTTGTAGTTCTACAATTACTGACTGTAGTCCATCTGTTTCTCTGCATGCTTTGTTAGTCCCCTTTCAACCTGTTCTTTAATGGTCAGGACCCCCACAGGACCCCCACAGAGCAGGTATTATTTAGGTGGTGGGTCATTCTCAGCACTGCAGTGACACTGACATGGTGTTGGTGTGTTAGTGTGTGTTGTGCTGGTGTGAGTGGATCAGACACAGCAGCGCTGCTGGAGTTTTTAAACACCGTGTCCACTCACTGTCCACTCTATTAGACACTCCTACCTTGATGGTTTACCTTGTAGATGTAAAGTCAGAGACGATCGCTCATCTATTGCTGCTGTGTGAGTTGGTCATCTTCTAGACCTTCATCAGTGTTCATAGGACTACGAGGCGCTGTTGGCTGGATGTTTTTGGTTGGTGGACTATTCTTAGTCCAGCAGTGACAGTGAGGTGTTTAAAAACTCCATCAGAATTGCTCATACCAGCACAACACACACTAACACACCACCACCATGTCAGTGTAAATGCAGTGCTGAGAATGATCCACCACCTAAATAATACCTGCTCTGTAGTGGTCCTGGGAGAGTCCTGACCATTGAAGAACAGCATGAAAGGGGGCTAATAAAGCATGCAGAGAAACAGATGGACTACACTCAGTAATTGTAGAACTACAAAGTGCTTCCCAGCTGTTACTCATATACAGCCATCTTGCACTTAGAAACCTTGTAAAAATTCAACAAAGTTGCCTGAGATTGACACACTGAGTATTTAAGTGTGTGTGTCCCCGGGTGGTCCGGGTCCTTTCTGTGCAGAGTTTGCATGTTCTCCCAGTGTCTGCGTGAGCTCCGGTTTCCTCTCACAGTCCAAAGACATGCAATCAGGTTAACTGGAGACACTGAATTGCGCTATAGGTGAAAAGGTGTGTGTATGTGTGTGTGTGTGTGTGTGTGTGTCTGCCCTGCGATGGACTGGCGCCCCGTCCAGGGTGTTACTGTGTGCCTTGCGACCATTGAAAAGCTGGGATAGGCTCCAGCACCCCCCTTCCCCAGACCCTAATTGGATAAGCGGTTAAACCTATACACCTGGTTGATAAACTCGGGGGGTTTTCAGCCAAATTGGGCTTAATTCAAAATAGTTTTGCCTAGTTTGTACCTACCTCAGAAATTAAAGGGCATTAATTATTTAGATAAATAAAAGATCAGCACAAATACAGTATTTTTAACTTTGTCATAATTTGTCGCATCGCATCGTGGGTAGTGTGTATCGTTACATCCCTAGTGTATTCTGTCATATGCTAACCCGTATCCTCTCTGTGGCAGACATTCCAGAATGTCGTAGCTCATAGCAAGCTGGTCTTCTCGTTCGCAGCTGTAGATACACTCCAGCGCCACGGACATCAGCTGGTCCGGATCTCCGATGATCTTCTGCTGACACTGAATAGAGATGCGCACACAGACACAGAGCGAATGCTTCATCACCGGTAGCAGGATCATTATCATCTGCATTACATTTTCACCTACAAATCATTTGTATCCCAGTAGAGTCATGGGTGAGCGGGGAACGGTATTACCTGCGCTGAAACAGAGCAAATGACTGAATACCTCTCAGCGGCAGCAGGTAATGAAACGGCACTCTCAACCACCCCCAGACTTACAAACAGAAAAATGTCTTTCTTCTGCATATTAAAATACAGAGGAGCTCAGGAAGCTAAAGTTTCTATAGCAACACTTGATGATCCTTCTATACACTTGTCCTAATGACGTGCTTAATGAATTTGTGCCTTTAACTACTGATCAATCAGTACTGTGTGCAATGTCCATCATTTAAGAGGGTAAAGGTGCTCGCATGGCAAAGCTAATCTCTGGATTTAAATTCCACCTAAAACATTTATGGACAAGTCAGGACTGACAGACTGGCATAACAAAGCGTAATAATCAGCAGCACATTAGCTGTAACCACACTGATCCACTATAACATTAAAACCACCTCCTTGTTTGTACATTCACTGTCCATTTTATCAGCTCCACCATATAGGAGCACTTTGTAGTTCTACAATTACTGACTGTAGTCCATCTGTTTCTCTACATACTTTTTTAACCTGCTTTCACCCTGTTCTTCAATGGTCATGACCCCCACAGGACCACCACAGAGCAGGTATTATTTAGCTGGTGGATCATTCTCAGCACATGATCATTCTCAGTGGAGCTGATAAAATGGACAGTGAGTGTAGAAACAAGGGGGTGGTTTTAATGTTATGCCACAAGTGTAATAATCCGCCTATTTTTTTTCCTCTCAGTGACAAAATAACTCCTTATTAGACATTTTCTTTGGTTGCGAATGAAGATAGAGAATAAAGATTGATGGTATTGGTATGCAGACTGTAACATGCTCACTGCCAGTCAATTTAGTGCTACTGGGACCAAATAAAACAGCCAAAAAACTTCAAACAGGGTCCAAGATTTTGGATTAAAATCTAATAGTGTGACCGCTGCTAAGAGGCTCATCTAAAATCCACCAATAAGAGGATGTTGTTTTTTAGATGTGCTCTTTCAGACCATTTTTCCCAAAAACTTAAGGACTGTGTTTATTTTGGTTTGATTAAAGGTTTTACTCATAGCATAAGGAATTTCTATAGATTATCATTGCTGAGAATGACGTAAAAATGACACTCAGCGCTTTTCCACCAAAAGAACCATGGTTCTTGAACCGGTTCTGTTCAGGTTTCTTAGAACCTTGGTGTTCTGTAGAGAACCGACGCGCGTTTCCACCAGTTTTTGAGAACCAAGCAGCGTCATCAACGCTGGCCGTTGCTTAACGAAAGTAATGAGAAGTAATATCATGGTGGAGCGTGTAGATTATCTGTAAGCATTTGTGCTGTTGTTACAGATGTTCATTTTTATGCAAAAAGCATCAATCAGCAGTTGGTGATAAGAAGACGTAGACGTGTTTGTCGCAGTTATTTTCTTTAGTTCATTGACGTGAGAAGCATTTTGCGCTTTGCTCTCACCGCGACTCTCGGCTCAAATAGCCGATTTGCTCAGCGCTCGGCTTGAGCGGTAAAACATCACTAAAGTTCCACAACACAAACATCCATTTGTGTGAAATAACCATCAAATCCACTCTATAATACAACATGTATCTGTGTTTAGCTGCATTTACTTCACGTGTGGTGGTTCTGCAGCTCGGGGTTCTGAATCTTCTCGGGAGAGTCGAAAAAGATTCACGTAAAAAAGCTTAACATAGCTGAATGTACTAAAAGTACGACATAGAAACACTACATTTCTCACCGTTATTACTGGTTATAAGTGCTCTGTACTGGTTATAAGTGATCTGTACTGGTTATAAGTGCTCTGTACTGCCCAAATTCATCGGTCGTTGTTTTAGTACAACAAGCCACGTTACTCTTTATTTTTCACGTTAAGCGTTTTCCGTTCTGTCCGGGTCACTTTTACCACGTCGTATCACACAGTTCATCTTTTTTAAGGCGCTTTGAAAATATCAGCGGCGAACTGGATCGAAATCCAATCAGGTGAACTTTAAAAGACAAAAATGCTGCGACAAGCTCCATACGAGACACCAGCAGTGGTTTAGCAAAGCGTCCAAACCTCTACATTCTGACACGCCCACCGATTACATCACGGTTCGCGCTGAAAAAACAAGTATTCCGTGGTGCCAGATTAGAACCCTAGTTCGCTGTCTGGAACCTCTTTTTTCGGTGGAAACACGCGGAACCGGTTCAAAATCAAGTTCGCGAACCAGAACCGGAACCGTTCCGCGTCGGTGGAAAAGGGGTAACTGTGATCTTGCTAAACAAAATTTTAATTAAACAAGATGCCATTAAAATCACCAAATTAATTATTCCAATATGCATAGGCTAGTCTGACTCGTCTTACAATGGCATATGAGCTAGAGCAGATGCAAACAGATGAGATCTTTGAATAATATGCATGTCATGTTGTCACCTATTACCCAGCCAGCCAAAGCACCAAACCTCCCTTCTTTTCATTTTAAATTATGGTTCACTTAGGCATAATATTGCCACCATTGAGTATTTTGACTGATGCCATGATGTGACACATTTGCAGGTCTGTCATTAAAGAATCATATTATAAAATCTGACACTAAGTGCACAAATTGCACAGCATGTCATATAAAATTAGACAAGATCCTTTCTGGCGCAGTGGTCTATTATGTTAGCCCATCCAAGTCAGATCTCAGTGGCGCTATCGGCCGGGTGGGCGTCGACACAAGCATAACTGGCTAACCCAGAATACAGGAGGTTATGTACTTCAGCGTATTCAGCTGTCATCAGATGGGCCATTATTCTGCGTAGTTGAACAATAAAGACGTTTTCTCACCCACCACTTCTAATTGTCTAATTTCCTATGACAAAATCTAGTGATGGTCAGAAAGGCTGAATGACCCATGAATTTATAAAGGAGTGCTTAGAGAAGTCTGTATTGTAGGGTTATTATCTAAGCTAAATGATTCCACGCTCGCTACGTTTTACTGTATGTGTGTGGGTTACTTACGCCTGGTTTGGAATGCTGGAATACTTTTAGCAGGAGGGTCAGATCCTCTTTCGCGAGGAATACAAGGTATTCCCTGAGAAGAGCAGCAGACGTTCCTTCCTTCTGGTTTTCGCAGCGATGGAGAAACGGTACCATCCACTGGATGACATTCTTCACATACGACTCCTTATTTGACTTAAATAATACAAAAAAAAAAAGAAGAACTGGTCAATATTTGAGTGTTTCTTACTGTTGAACACATGGCAAAAATATCTGGAGAACAAAACAAAGCATTTGAATATATGATCAGTCTTATTCTGCTAGCCCGTATGTGTCAAACGTAAGGCCAACGGGCCAAAACCGGCCCGTCACGTCATTTTATGTGGCCCACGAGAGCTTAAAAGACGTACGATTGTTTTTAAACACACTGTAAATTATACATAAACTGCATCTCCCACAATGCATTCCGATTTTGTGACCCGCAAAGTGACCGCATCCCATCAGTGTTTAACTGAGACGGTTTTCCAACAAGTGATGCTGAGAAATATTTACAAATAATCCCAAAATGTACAAGAAGAGAAAATTGAAGCAGAAGTTGGGAAAGTACGTCTCTTGTGTTACGAGGCCGTGTCTGTGGTAAAGGAGTACAATATAAATGTAAACATACATTATAAATATACAGTATAAATTTGGCATTTTGATACCAAACACAGAATTTAGCCTCCAAGAAAAAACAACAAACTGTCCAAGACTTAAAAGGCAGACTGTAATCACAGCAGGATATGCTGTAATCGGCCCTTTGAAAGCCACCATAATAAGCCACCATAATGCAGATGTGGCCTTCTGTGAAAATGAGTTTGACACCCCTGTGCTAGCCCATCCAACCCGGACCTCGGGCGTCTACACGGACATAATTGGCTACATCTCAGGGGTTCCCAGAGGTAAATGGATGATGGAAATGAAACATAATTGGATATCATACGTCATAAACACATGGTATAAATATAGTGACCTATATATGATCTTTTCAGCTATAACAAAAGCCACTGGTCTATAAAGGTTTCTCATGAAGTGGAATTTGTGCGCATAAAAGCGGTCAAAAAAGCATTTGTATGGCTGGGCACTGATGTTGGTCAAGAAAGCTGCAATTATGCAATTGAGCAGACCACTGTAGCAGGTCCCTGTGCTTTCTTTATATATTTATATGAAAAGAAAATCACATTTCAGCCCCAAGGAGGATTCAAAATGCTGAATAATAACCAATAGATGACATTATAATCTTAACTTAAAGAGTATGTGTACTGCGTGATATATGGACCTTAAGGTGAAACTTGAAATGAATCAGCAATGATTAGCCATATATTGGGAGGGGGTTATTAACTTAAGCCAAAATAACCACTAAAACTGGTAGAAAAAAAGTCATTTCCCCACTTACTGCACTACAACTGTGCTAGTGTGGCAAATGCAGAAAAACCCAATCTAAGAGACAGTGTGAGAAAGACGGAAGATAAAACAGGACCAGACTGTTCCTCACAGACAGTAAGAAAGAAAGAGCGTCTGCATACATTTTTCATGAGTAGACGGAGCTTGTCGATGTCGCTAAGCTGCCGCAACTCCCTCAGACTGAGACTCAGGTCGCACGCTGTCTCGTACACTAGTGTTTCCATAGTAACCAGGTCATCTCCCAGCTGTTCCAGCCCGGGTATTCCCCGCTCCTTTCCCAGACGCACCAGAGACAGTGCACAGTCCACCTACGTACACACAAACACAGTGGCAGACAAAACAAACACCGGTGCGTTTAATGAGAGTGTAAACAAACTTGGGCAACCAATCGACGGCGAGCTGGTGGCAGCCTGGCCAATCGGACACTGCACGACAACAAAGGAAGCCAATCAGAATCGGGAATAATTTCAAAAGCATATAGTAATGGGGAAAAAAAGGGAGGCTTGCAATGCTTTGAAGAGATTCTGTTTTGTTGATTGTCAAAGTTAGGGCAGTATAAAAAAAAATTAAAATGAATAAAATATAATAAATAATGAAGTAAATAATACACACACACACACACACATATATATATATATATACTCCAATCAACCATTTCTATACTCACTGTCCATCTTATCAGCTCCACTTATCATATAGAAGCACTTTGTAGTTCTACAATTACTGACTGTAGTCCATGTGTTTATCTACATACTTTTTTAGCCTGCTTTCACCCTGTTCTTCAATGGTCAGAACCCCCACAAGACCACTACAGAGCAGGTATTATTTGGGTGATAGATCATTCTCAGCACTGCAGTGACACTGACATGGTGGTGGTGTGTTAGTGTGTGTTGTGCTGGTATGAGTGGATCAGACACAGCAATGCTGATGAAGTTTTTAAACACCTCACTGTCACTGCTGGTCTGAGAATAGTCCACCAACCAAAAACCTCCAGCCAACAGCGCCCTGTGAGCAGCGTCCTGTGACCACTGATGAAGGTCTAGAAGATGACCAACTCAAACAGCAGCAATAGATGAGCAATCGTCTCTGACTTTACGTCTACAAGTTGGATCAACTAGATAGGAGTGTCTAATAAGAGTGGACACTGTATTTACACAATGTACTGTGTATATATATATATATATATATATATATATATATATATATATATATATATATATACATGAAAAAGCAGAAAGTTGGGGCAGTAATAAAAAATAAAAGTAAAATATAAATAATATATATAATTTATTTATTTTTTCTATACTGCCCCAATTTTCTGCTTTTTTTCTCAAGCTATGATTAAGTCAAAAAGCAAATATTTTGTATATATATATATTTTTTTTCTTATTTTAATGAATTACTGAACAATCTGGCTTCTGTTTTACAATCTATTAATAATCTGGTAAATCAAGAAATCAATGACTGCTTTACAGTTCCTAAAAACTTAGTTACATAGAAACACATGCTTGTTTTATTCTGATGGACCAAAAGATAATGAACATGCCTGTTTTCTATTTTTTACCAGAAATATCAATAACTCTGAAGCTGACTTTACAAATAACCTAAGTGCTAGGTTTAAGAATTATAACTATAAAGCTCTACAAAGAGTCTGAAACCAATCAACACAAATCCACCTGCTTGGGCAACTGATTTGTTCCACAACCTGCCAATAAATATCCTTCCACCTGTTGACAGACACCACCGGAGGCTAATCAATAGTGAATCTATGACTAGCGGAAAGAGAAATGATTGTGATTTGTCTCTGTGGCTTATACAAGTCCAGACAACTTGCAAATTTGTCACAACAACATTTCGCTTTCTGACGTTAACAGCAAAATACGCTAGTCGATAAAAGTTCTAATGAGGACAGGCTTACAAACAAATGCGCGTCTTGGTAGCCCTGCGGTTGAGAAAACCGCAACAGACAGTTAATTTTGCATATAAATGCACACCTTGATAATTACCCTGGAGTCAAATAGCAAGATATTGATCTCCTCTTTCACATGAGAGCTGTTTTACTCAGGGGTGAAAGCAGCAAATGACTTTTCACTGATTAACAAATCTTGCACCTTTCAATTAAAACAGATTTTAGGGGTTATATAAGCACTGTTCTGCTATCCAGCTGGCCATATTGCAAGAGGATAGCAATGACAATCCCCACTATATGATCACGCCAAAAAAACCATCTCCTACACCACACAAGGTAAACAAAATTTCTCCCCAGCTGTACAGTACACCAATTTTAATATTTATTTACTGGTTTTACATTATATATTTATCTATTTACATTGTTTATTTTACTGTTTATGTGCACGTAATATGTTTAGCACTTTTGTGGACCTTGTGCTGTGTTTTCATATAGTCCTTAAAAAAGCTGTTTTGGACAATCGCATTGTACGGACCAGCACTCCCCTCTTTTAGTCTATTTAATTATACAGCCATAACATTAAAACCACCTCCTTGTTTCTACACTCACTGTCCATTTTATCAGCTCCACTTACCATATACAGTGTATCACAAAAGAGAGTACACCCCTCACATTTCTGCAAATATTTCATTATATCTTTTCATGGGACAACACTATAGACATGAAACTTGGATATAACTTAGAGTAGTCAGTGTACAGCTTGTATAGCAGTGTAAATTTACTGTCTTCTGAAAATAACTCAACACACAGCCATTAATGTCTAAATAGCTGGCAACATAAGTGAGTACACCCCACAGTGAACATGTCCAAATTGTGCCCAAATGTGTCGTTGTCCCACCCTGGTGTCATGTGTCAAGGTCCCAGGTATAAATGGGGAGCAGGGCTGTTAAATTTGGTGTTTTGGGTACAATTCTCTCATACTGGCCACTGGATATTCAACATGGCACCTCATGGCAAAGAACTCTCTGAGGATGTGAGAAATAGAATTGTTGCTCTCCACAAAGATGGCCTGGGCTATAAGAAGATTGCTAACACCCTGAAACTGAGCTACAGCATGGTGGCCAAGGTCATACAGCGGTTTTCCAGGACAGGTTCCACTCGGAACAGGCTTCGCCAGGGTCGACCAAAGAAGTTGAGTCCACGTGTTCGGCGTCATATCCAGAGGTTGGCTTTAAAAAATAGACACATGAGTGCTGCCAGCATTGCTGCAGAGGTTAAAGATGTGGGAGGTCAGCCTGTCAGTGCTCAGACCATACGCAACATACTGCAGCAACTCGGTCTGCATGGTCGTCATCCCAGAAGGAAGCTGACGCACAAGAAAGCCCGCAAACAGTTTGCTGAAGACAAGCAGTCCAAGAACATGGATTACTGGAATGCCCTGTGGTCTGACGAGACCAAGATAAACTTGTTTGGCTCAGATGGTGTCCAGCATGTGTGGCGGCACCCTGGTGAGAAGTACCAAGACAACTGTATCTTGCCTACAGTCAAGCATGGTGGTGGTAGCATCATGGTCTTGGGCTGCATGAGTGTTGCTGGCACTGGGGAGCTGCAGTTCATTGAGGGAAACATGAATTCCAACATGTACTGTGACATTCTGAAACAGAGCATGATCCCCTCCCTTTGAAAACTGGGCCTCATGGCAGTTTTCCAACAGGATAACGACCCCAAACACAACCTCCAAGATGACAACTGCCTTGCTGAGGAAGCTGAAGGTAAAGGTGATGGACTAAACCCAATTGAGCACCTGTGGCGCATCCTCAAGTGGAAGGTGGAGGAGTTCAAGGTGTCTAACATCCACCAGCTCCGTGATGTCATCATGGAGGAGTGGAAGAGGATTCCAGTAGCAACCTGTGCAGCTCTGGTGAATTCCATGCCCAGGAGGGTTAAGGCAGTGCTGGATAATAATGGTGGTCACACAAAATATTGACACTTTGGGCACAATTTGGACATGTTCACTGTGGGGTGTACTCACTTATGTTGCAGCTATTTAGACATTAATGGCTGTGTGTTGAGTTATTTTCAGAAGACAGTAAATCTACACTGCTATACAAGTTGTACACTGACTACTCTAAGTTATATCCAAGTTTTATTGCTATAGTGTTGTCCCATGAAAAGATATAATAAAATATTTGCAGAAATGTGAGGGGTGTACTCACTTTTGTGATACACTGTAGGAGCACTTTGTAGTTCTACACTTACTGACTGTAGTCCATCTGTTTTTCTGCATGCTTTGTTAGCCCCCTTTCATGCTGTTCTTCAATGGTCAGGACTCTCCCAGGACCACCAGAGAGCAGGTATTATTTAGGTGGTGGATCATTCTCAGCACTGCAGTGAAACTGACATGGTGGTGGTGTGTTAGTGTGTGTTGTGCTGGTATGAGTGGATCAGACACAGCAGCGCTGCTGGAGTTTTTAAACACCTCACTGTCACTGCTGGACTGAGAATAGTCCACCAACCAAAAACATCCAGCCAACAGTGCCCCGTGTGCAGCGTCTTGTGACCACTGATGAAGGTCTAGAAGATGACCAACTCAAACAGCAGCAATAGATGAGCGATCGTCTCTGACTTTACATCTACAAGGTGGACCAACTAGGTAGGAGTGTCTAATAGAGTGGACAGTGAGTGGACACGGTATTTAAAAACTGCTGCTGTGTCTGATCCACTCATACCAGCACAACACACACTAACACACCACCACCATGTCAGTGTCACTGCAGTGCTGAGAATGACCCACCACCTAAATAATACCTGCTCTGTAGTGGTCCTGTGGGGGTCCTGACCATTAAAGAACAGTGTGAAAGCAGACTAAAAAAGTATGTAGAGAAATAGATGGACTACAGTCAGTAATTGTAGAACTACAAAGTGCTTCTATGTGTGTGTAGAAACAAGGAGGTGGTTTTAATGTTATGGCTGATCAGTGTATGTATGTATGTACCTGGCGTGAGTTTTGCTCGATTTGTTGAGATCTGGTTAGGTACCAGTCAGTGAGGAGTGGAATGGAGGGTTTGAGGGTACAAAATCGCTCCAGCTTCGGTTGTTCCTCATAGAGAAAGTGAGGATCATCCACCATGCAGGGCTCCAATGCTTTCCTGTACGATAAGAACATACATTATATTAATATATATCATTATCACTTCATACAATTGAGGTCAAAAGTTTACATACACTTGTAAGGGCCGTGGAAGTCATGTAGTCATTTCATTTTACACGACTGAAGGAACAGAGGTAGCCTAGTGGGTAGAGCTTTGGGCTATCAATCAAAAGGTTGAGGGTTCGAATCTTAGCTCTAGGGGCGCTGTACAATGGCGAACCCTACGCTCTGACAGCTGTACATCTGTATGTGTATAAATTACGGGTAAGCCGTAGCCTAGTGGTTAAGGCACAGGACTAGTAATCCAAAGGTTGCTGGTTCAAGCCCCACCACTGCCAGGTTGCTGCTGTTGGGCCCTTGAGCAAGGCCCTTAACCCTCAGTTGCTCAGACTGTATACTATAACTGTAATGTAAGTCGCTTTGGATAAAGGCGTCTGCTAAATGCTGAAAATGTAAATGTAAATTAGACTGATATTACAAAAGCACGTCTTGTACTTACATGTGTGTATGTTACTTCTTGTTTTTTACCATAATATGCCATAAACACACTTCTAGTTGGATCTTTGGCTACTTAACTTCACATAATAGGTAAAGGTTTTTTTGGCATGCACTTATTATTTATTCAGTACAGTCCACATATTCTTGACGGGTTGAGGTCAGGACTTTAATAAAGTCATTCCAAAAGCTTAATTTGATCATGATTTCATGTCACGCCACTATGCCGTCATCGCTGTGCGAAGGCTGGTTGCACAGATGGGCCCGCTTTCTCCAATTCCCTCTGGACTAGCCCCTGATGATGCATAGCATGATTTAGCCATTCCAGAATCAATTGTGTCATGTTTTTCAAAACCATAGACATCAATCTGTAGCGGACCCCCCACCCCAACCCAATCTTTTTTGGTTACAGCAGATCCACTTTATAAGAAAAGCTTTCCACATGATTTTGGAGAATGTCAGTAAGAATTTATTTATTCAATTTATTTATTAGGATTTTAATGTCATGTTTTACACAATTTGGTTACATTCATGACAGAACAGGTAGTTACTGGTTACACAAGATTCATCAGTTCATGTCAAACACAGTCATGGACAATTTTGTATCTCCAATTCACCGCACTTGCATGTCTTTGGACTGTGGGAGGAAACCGGATCTTCAGTAGGAAACCCACACAAACACAGGGAGACCATACAAACCCTACACAGAAAGGACCCGGACTGCTCGACCAGGGAATCGAACCCAGGACTTTCTTGCTGTGAGGCGACAGTGCTACCCACCGAGACACGTGCCGCCAGGCCTGGAGTACAACTTTAGTAGCAGATTTTATTCACCTCCTTGTTTCTACACTGTCAATTTTATCAGCTCCACTTAACATACAGAAGCACTTTGTAGTTCTACAATTACTGACTGTAGTCCATCTGTTTCTCTACATACCTTTTTAGTCTGCTTTCACCCTGTTCTTCAATGGTCAGGACCCCCACAGGACCACCACAGAGCAGGTATTATTTAGGTGGTGGATCATTCTCAGCACTGCAGTGACACTGACATGGTGTTGGTGTGTTAGTGTGTGTTGTGCTGGTATGAGTGGATCAGACACAGCAATGCTGCTGGAGTTTTTAAATACCATGTCCACTCACTGTCCACTCTATTAGACACTCCTACCTAGTTGGTCCACCTTGTAGATGTAAAGTCAGAGACGATCGCTCATCTATTGCTGCTGTTTGAGTTGGTCATCTTCTAGACCTTCATCAGTGGTCACAGGACGCTGCCCACGGGGAACTGTTGGCTGGATGTTTTGGTTGGTGGACTATTCTCAGTCCAGCAGTGACAGTGAGGTATTTAAAAACTCCAGCAGCGCTGCTGTGTCTGATCCACTCGTACCAGCACAACACACACTAACACACCACCACCATGTCAGTGTCACTGCAGCACTGGAAATGATCCACCACCTAAATAATACCTACTCTGTGGTGGTCCTGGGAGTGGCCTGACCATCGAAGAACAGCATGAAAGGGGGCTAACAAAGTACGTAGAGAAACAGATGGACTACAGTCAGTAATTGTAGAACTACACAGTGAGTGCAGAAACAAGGAGGTGGTTTTAATGTTATGGCTTATCGGTGTGTGTGTATATATATATATTTAAATTCGTTTAGATTTTTAAGCAATGGGTGTGGATAAAATGCCTAAACTCTGAACCACAAGGGGCATTCATATACTTTAGGTCATTTATGACACACAAGTCCCTTACAAAGTGCATTCTATCTTGACTTGAACTACTGGTTCAACAAAACCAAGCACTGCCGACCCTCACCTGCACTGTGGATCCTCACACCAGTCCAGGTCCCTGTGCCTCTGCTCGTCCCATGGAATGAACACCAGATTTGAGCGCTCATCTTTACTGCAGAAACAAAAAGTCTCGATTAAACATGGATGAACATACCAGTCTGCCAATACCAGTCATACCAATCATACATGGCCTGCCTAAACCTCTCAATAATTCAGCTACTTGTGACAACGTGGACAGATGTTTAAAAAATAAAGCTCTACAAACATGTCAGAAATGTCACGAGCGGTTGGTGATGCAATTATTGGAAACAAAAAGACGTTTCAAATACTCGCAGCTCACGCCGTACAATTTCTGATGGGATTCAGACCTGGTATCAGACTGTGTTTTTGCCTTTGGCGCCAATCTCGAGATGATCTACATATCGAGATGATTATGGATTTTTCTAAATTCATTTTCAGAACACAGATACCAGTTACAAACTCCTGTCAGAAACGCTAGAATGAGTTTTGCAACAAAGTTCAATAAAGCTGAATTCTAATTTAACCGAAATGTGGCTCGGTGTTTGGAAGGGCGCAAAGACTTATTGACCAGTTTTTATAACATTTATAATTGTAACACTGCCAGAATAATTGTTAAAGTCTGGTCATCTTTAAGTGAATGTTTTCACCAGATCTTTAATTGGCCAGCCATAAAGAGTCGTTTATACACCAGTCAGTCATAAAATTAAAACCACCGCCTTGTTTCTACACTCACTGTCCATTTTATCAGCTCCACTTACCATATAGAAGCACTTTGTAGTTCTATAATTATTGACTGTAGTCCATCTGTTTCTCTGCATGCTTTGTTACCCCCCTTTCATGCTGCTCTTCAATGGTCAGGACTCTCACAGGACCACTACAGATCAGGTATTATTTAGGTGGTGGATCATTCTCAGCACTGCAGTGACACTGACATGGTGGTGGTGTGTTAGTGTGTGTTGTGCTGGTATGAGTGGATCAGACACAGCAATGCTGCTGGAGTTTTTAAATACCGTGTCCACTCACTGTCCACTCTATTAGACACTCCTACCTAGTTGGTCCACCTTGTAGATGTAAAGTCAGACACGATCGCTCATCTATTGCTGCTGTTTGAGTTGGTCATTTTCTAGACCTTCATCAGTGGTCAGATGGCGCTGCCCACGGGGCTCTGTTGGCTGGATAGTTTTGGTTGGTGGACTATTCTCAGTCCAGCAGTGACAGTGAGGTGTTTAAAAACTCCATCAGCATTGCTGTGTCTGATCCACTCGTAGCAGCATGACACACACTAACACACCACCACCATGTCAGTGTCACTGCAGTGCTGAGAATGATCCACCACCTAAATAATACCTGCTCTGTGGTGGTCCTGTGGGGGTCCTGACCATTGAAGAACATCATGAAAGGGGGCTAACAAAGCATGCAGAGAAACATATGGACTACAGTCAGTAATTGTAGAACTACAAAGTGCTCCTATATGGTATGTGGATGATCAGTGTATTTAGTGAGCCACTGAACTACTCCTATATTGTTTTGCATGCTGTGCATTAGATCCATTATAACTGACATGGCATGATGGCATCACTAATAAGCTGCAATAATGACGTGATACGACCCTTGACACGACTGACATCAATATAAAAAAATACTAATAAAAAAATCCACCCTGAATGAAAGAACAAGCAAGAGAGCTGATATAAAAACAAGAACAACTTCAGAAATCTTTGTACCTAATTTTGTCATTTTGTTGAACAGTACATTATTAAGTGTCAATTTAAAGCCAAACAGGCTGAAGCCCTATTTTTCAGAAACCAGAGAGCGGCAATTTACTATATTGATCATGATTGTAGCTCTAAAACAACCTCAAGTGTGATTGTACAAGAAGTGCCTCTGCTTTGTCATTTCATGGAACGAAAGACCCAGAACGAGAGGAACTAAACTTCACCGAGCAGAACAAACGATTTCTGCCTGACGCTTTAACAAAGAAAGAAAAATAAGGGAGGGAAAGGATGATGCCATATGCTACTCTCTACTGGTTTTCCATTTTTTAGATCTACTGGATCAAAACACTTATTTTATTCTATCACGTATTAAAGCTTGTTTTTATGCCTCACTGCTACCTTGTTTTCCAGTGTTGGATAGCATATTCATTCAAGTAAAAGTACACGGATACTTGACCATGAGCTGGCTGGACATCACATTTTAAAAGCATGGGCATTTATATGGAATGACCACCCTTCCTCTGCCTATTTCAGCTACACCCAGTAAGCACAAAGACCTAGTTCTAAGCTGATCTGCATAAAAGGATCTTTAGACAAACATTGGCAGTAGGATGGCATGTACTGAAAATTTTGACCACTTTCAATATGAAACTGTGTCAGCTGAGGTGTCTAGGAGCAACAACAGCTCAGCCAAGACATAGTAGATGACGCAAAGTTAAGAAGGGTGTACTAAGTGACTAATCAGACTTCACTTTTATTTTGACAGATGCCAGGAGAATGCTATCTACCTGAACACATAGTGCCAACAGTAAAGTCAGGTGCGTAACTACCAAGGGGGCAAGGGGGGCAGGTGCACTGGGGCCCACGGCAAGGGGGGCCCTTCACGACGTGAACTCAGACTTCAGTGCCGCGACGTCTAGGGTCAATGCCGAAGCAGCGCTCACTTCTGCAAGGGCCGTGGCATCAGGACCAGGTGAGGACGCAGCTTGGACTACAGGCCTGAGGAGGTTCTGTGAGGGTCCCGGTGTTTTACTGACTTTTGGAGGCATCGTAACAACAAAAAACCCAATCCAAAATAAATATCTAAGATCCGGGACCGGAAGTCCGACTGTGAAAGTCACCTGTGTTCCAGATGCTTAGAATTTAAAGCATAGATTAAACACTTTGCTTTTTGTTTTCCTTCACATGACACTACTGTTCCAAGTACTTCCAATTAAGGTAGGAACGTTTATGTTCCAATCGTTCAGTAACAAAAAAGAACAGTTGCAAAATCCCAAGACATCCAGATTATACGCTGTATGAAGAACAGTAAATAGAAATGCCTAAATTTAGAAGGTGCTTTTATGTGTACCTCTTTTAAATTCTGTGACTCAAGGGGGGTGTCATTCTATTTTAGCGCCAAAGAGACTGGCACCATCCCAAAGGACTGCCAATGGCCTGACAGAACAACAGAAGCTCACTAACACAAGTATGTGGACACCCATTTTGGTGTTTGGTGTTTCAGCCACCTCTGTTAAATACTGTTATACATAATTAATGAAAAAAAACTGAAAAACAGTGTGTGGCTTTCTGCCTGTCTGAGAACAGTCTGGAGACGTCCTTTTGTACTGTGCACAAGGTGAGTTTTTTACAGACATGATTTAATATGTCTAGTGTGAGAGAACACCAAAGCCCTGACTTCACCCACGAAGAAACACTTTTTTTTTGCATTTTCCCTCAATTTCACCTCCTAATCTAGTCGTATCCAATTACCCAAATGCATTAAGCTTCCCCTATACTAGTACTAGAACTGATGTAGACCTACACTCCAGACTGAGAAGTGTCACTTGTCACCTGTTCAATTTCATGGACCTCGTTTTTTAAAATCACAGATTTCACTGATTTTTAAAGACAGGAGCCTCATTTCACTACAGTCATTAAATAACTCTCATAAATTAAATAATAGAATAAATAGAAGCTACAATACACAGCACAGCTATCTTAATAGTTGAATGTAAACCTAGAACATCCAGCGATGGTGCAAGGCAGTCTCAAATACAAAAATACTCATCCGTGTTTTGACACGCCCCCCTCTTTGTCCACAGAATTAGTTCAGAGTTTTCCAAACTCGTGTTTTTAGCTGCTTTACACCTTGGACATTTTGACTAACCGATTGCTAACTGAATTGCTGTAGGATTGCTAGAACCGCCTCATAGATCAAATTAACCAGCAAACGTGAGCCACTTGATGGCTATGCGAATGAAAAGCATAAAAATGCTAAACACACACTTTAAATTTAGAATTTCACGGTAAATTGCATATTACACTGGAAATGGCTTACTAATAAGCTCAAACTTTCCACTGCACTTCTCGTTTACTTTCTTACACTGCATAGCAAGGTTATGCCTGTATGACGATACTGAAATTCCTCACCTAATCAATCTAAAGAAAGCCCAGTCTTCCAAGGCTGCTGGAGGGCCATAAGTGTCACAGGTTTGATGCATTTATTTAGAACGTATGGAGGGAGCCAGGTCCTTAAATAACTGACACGTATAGGCTCTTTCATCAACAAAATAAATATCTATAACCTTTATTTGCCCTGAAAACATGGTCATGGTGAAAAGAAAAAGACTGTGATGGATTGTATAGTAACTAGAACATGGCTTATGCTCCAGTCCTACAGGAAATGCCTTGAAAAGTTAGTGTTGCGATGATGCTGCTGGCAGTGGTAGCACAGAAGAACATTATTAATGGATATTATACATAGACAAAAAAGTATTATTGTAAAAAAGCCTAGCGCCCGTCTCCAAAAATAAATAAATAAATAAAAATACATGAATAAATAAATAAATAAATAAATAAAAATAAATAAATTAATAAATGTAATTTAAAATGAGCAATTACATTATAATAGATTATTATTTATAAATAATAATAATAATAATAATAACAATAATAATAATAGCAAATAACAACAGAAATATATATATATATATATATATATATAATAAATATAATAATAATTGATACATTGAAATAAAAAATATTAATAATAATAATAATAATAAATATAATAACAAATGTTACATTTAATTATAATAAATTATTATTATTATTAATAATATTAATAATAATAAATACATTCAATAATAAATGATACATTTAATTATAATAAATAAATAATAATAATAAAAATAATAATACATTTAATAATAAACAATACATTTAATTATAATAAATTATTACTAAAAATAATAATAACAACATTAATAATAATAATAATAATAGATACATTTAATTATAATAAAGTGTAAATTATTAATAATAATAATAACATTATTATTAATAACAATAATAATAAATATAATAATAAATGATACATTTAATTATAATAAATTATTATTAATATTCATAATAATAATAATAATAATAAATAAATAAATAAATATAGCAATAAAGGATACATTTAATTATAATAAAGTATAATTTAATAATAATGATAATAATAATAAATCTAATAATAAATGATACATTTAATTATAATAAATTAATAATAATAATAATAATAATAATAAATGACAAAAAAATAGCAAAAAGCCACACAGGCATCCACCCAGCCACCACCCTGTCTGTCTATTCATCCATCTAGCCACCATCTTCCTTTCTATTCATCAAACTGTCCATCAGTCCACCCCACTATTCATATTTGTCACCCATTGGTCTGTCTACCTAACAGTCTATCTACCCATTACTCACAATTCATTTGTCACTTAATGTCAAACAATGCAGTGCATTAATGGTAGGTGTAGTATTTAAACCATTAACTAAGACTATACTAAGGGCATAAGTCAAGCTGTGACTGCTCATGCTAAATCAAGACTAAATGACCACCCGAGTCCTGTCCTGTATCTCTTCCAAAATCACAAGTTAAAAAGCACTTTTCTCAACGGCAGATGGCAAGAAGCCTGCGGTTTTGTCTGCGAGACATATTACAATGCAGTTAAGCCTTCTCGGACCCGGAGAAATGGGAAAGCGGGCTCCAGCTGTTGAGCCGTGATGGATGTACGGAGGCTGACGACCTCCGACGAGAAAGCCAGAGAGAGCGAGAGAGAAAGAGAGAAGAGAGCAACTCGACGTGCCCGGTGCACTTAATCTTTCCAGACCCTCATTACTGAGACGGTGGAAGAAAAGACAGATGTGCACACTCTTTGTTTCCTCTCTCAAATAGCACCTCAAATACCCGTGCACGCTGTCTCTTAAATCTTCACCTCCGGCAGTTACCCACGTCTTCCGCGGACGTATTTCAAAAGAAAGCGGCAGCAAATGCGGTACGGAGGGGTAGGAACCTGTGTGGAATTGCTACGCCTGCTTTGACACGGAGTGTAAATTTAGAAGGTGCTTTTATGTGCGCCTCTTTTAAATTCTGCGACTGCAGGGTGTCAAAGCCGGCGCTGTTGTATTTTAGCGCCAAAGAGACTGGCACCGTCCCAAAGGACTGCCAATGGCCTGACAGGACAGCAGCAGCACACTAACACGAGGAATACTAAACATCTCACGCCTCACAATGCGAGGTGGATGAGAAAAAGTGTCATTCTTTTCTCAGGGGTTTGGTTCTCAGCCATGACATGTAAATAGGTGTGTGTAAATAACCCTACTGCAATACAGCCCAGTGATTCAGGGCAAGGATGCTGTTGTCACGGATACATAAAGTGCATCTTTTATTCATCATTGCATCATAAAGTTAGTCCTCTGTTGGTCTGCCTGCTATCCAGCGGTCCAGTCTACCTACCAATCATTAGTCTGGCTACCATCAATCATTACATCTAGAATCCATCAGTCCATCAATCTACAGTCATCTATTATCAATCATCCATCAGTTCATTTACCATCCGTCAATCCATCTACTAGCATTCAGTCCATAATTTATTTACAGTCCATCTACCATCCATCAGTCAATCTTCAGTTTCCATTAACCATCAGATGTTCATTCATTAGTCAATTTATTTCCCATCCACTTCCAAAAAAGGTGTTTAATTAAACACTTCAGCTGCCCCACAGTCCAAGGTCTCAGCTGTCCATTATGTTAAGCTTTATAATCCTCCACATGCTTAAAAGACATGTCTGGACTGCAGACAGGCCAGTCTAGCACCTGCACTCTCTCACTACAATGTAACTCTAATGTTTTACATGCAGAACATGGCTTGACATTGGGTCTGTCCGAAAACCTAGTAGGCTCTCTACATAGACGCATTTTACGTCATCCTACACGCTACAGAGAAGAAGCCTGTCTGAATTCTTAGATGCCTTAAAATGCTGCCTACTAAGGTGCCCTATTTCAAAGTGATAAACTGACTGAATAATGAGACAGCATCTGATGCTTCCTTAGAGGTGAAGGCAATCCCAGCATTCTGTGTGGCACATTGTTTGTGCCAAAGATTTCAAATATGGTGGATCAATGCAGAGCGGAGTTTTTTCCAATATAAATAGGCAGCTCACTAGGTTTTTGGACAGACCCATTGTCTTGCTGAGATAAACTAAGATGTTCCTGAAAAAGATGGCATCTAAATGGCAGCACATGTTGCGTTAAATTGCGTAGGTACACTTTAGCGATATGCAACCAACTAACTGACTAACTAACTAAAATAGCACTAGCATACACCCATGCATTGGCACATGTTTTGGAACTTTGCATTGGAAGCAATCAGGATTTTTCTTTCTCATCTTCACCCTGGAGAACATGTTCATTATTTCTAAAAACATCTCATCAGACCACAGTAAGTTTCCACTTTGTATCCACCTCCGAAGAGATTTAGCCCTGAACTGATTTTCAACCATGTCTTTTGTGGACCAGAATTTCTCTGAATTCTGTGATTTTTTTTTATAATGATATAGACCACATGTCAAACTCAAGGGCCAAATCCGGCCTGCCACGTCATGTTATGTTATGTGGCCCACTAAAGGTTAAAAGACGTATGATTATCTTAAAATACACTGTAAAATCGTACACAAACTGCATCTCCCACAACGCATGCCAATTTTGTGACAGGCAAAGTGACCGCATCCCACCACTAGATGGCGGTGTTTCCACATTAGCGTTTAACTAAGGCGGTTTTCCAACAAGTGATGTTGAGAAATATTTACAAATAATCCCAAAATATACAAGTAGAAAAAATTGAAGCAGAAGGAGGAAATTTAATGAAAGTGAAAATGAATACGAGTTTGTGCTTCAAGAAGAGAAACTGGTGCGTCTCGTGTTATGAGGCCATGTCTGTGGTAAAGGAGTACAATATAAATGTAGATATACATTATAAATATACAGAATAAATTTGCCATTTTGACACCAAACACAGAATTTATCCTCCAAGAAAAACAACAAATTGCCCAAGAATTAAAAGGCATACTGCAATCACAGCAGGATACGGTACAATCGGCCACCATAATGCTGGCCCTCGGTGACAATGATTTTGACACCCCTGTTATAGACTGTAGATGGTCAAATCCTTAAATTCTATGCAAGTGTGCGTTAAACCACTGGACTATTCACTCACAAAGTCTTTCACAAAGTGGTGAAAGATCTTTGTTGTAAACGGCCGAGCCCTAAATGCTCCTTTTATAGACATAATTGCTTCACCTGTTGTAGATGATTTATTTTTCCCCCAACATTCAGTGTTCTTGATTAATTTGCCCCGTCTGGACTTTTAGTGCAGTCACACTAGCCCTATTTTTACAGGCCATTTAAGTCAGACACTTCCAATTAAGGTAGGAAAGTTTTTGTTCCAATCACTCAGCCTCAAAACAAAAAAGTCCCAAGACCACCAGATTATACGCTATATGGACAAAAGTATGTAGACACGTCTACATTTAGAAGGTGCTTTTATGTGTACCTCTTTAAACTTCTGTGACTCGAGGGCAGAGGTGGAAAGAGTACTACAATATTGTACTCAAATAAAAGTACTATTACTTTAATGAATTTTTACTTAAGTACGAGTAAAGTTACTAGTCTAAAAATCTACTCAAGTAAAAAGTAAAAAGTAACTCGTTTAAAATGTACTCAGAGTAAACATTACTTTGTTACTTTTTTAGCAGGAGGGCGTGTCTGTGTAATGCAAACAGGACAATTGGATATAAATCTCACAATAGTTGTTTTTAATTAAAATATAATAAAAAAAAAAACATGTTGATACAACATTTAAAACATTTAGGGATGTGTAACGTGTAATTTTAGTCCCATAAATCTTTTTCAAACTGTATAACCACTAGTGATGTGTCGTAGAATGATTCGATTCTATTGAACGGTCCTTTAAAATGAAACAAAGGAACCGAGTCGCGCTTCTGGGAGTCGTTTTATATATATATATACGGCTCTTTAAAAAAAACCGAGCCAAAAGAGCCGACTCCCCATCGCAGAATTCACTGCAGCAGTTTCCCAGACACGATTTGTTTTAGCATTTTTTTACTGAGTAACGGATGTTATTTAAAATTAGGGATGCATCGATACCATTTTTTCCCAACCGAGTACGAGTACAAGTACATGTATTTTTGCACTCGCCGATACCGATACCTATTTAGAATGATGCTATCTGGAGCATTATGGAATAGAGTAGTTTTTAGTGTAAAATAGGGCAGTGGAACAGACATCATTGAGAAAGCTTCTGACAAGCTAACGTAAACGTTCATTAATAAACGCACGTAATTAACGTTGTGCACATCATACATGCGATGCGATTCTGCTGATTGAAATATTTACTTTAAAAGGATAATACAGTCCGATCCCATCTGAGCCGATTCTATCAGCACATCCATTCGTGGTTCACCTCGGTAAATCGTAAACGACTCTGAGTCGGCTCCCGCTCTGTGGTAATAACCAGTATAATTAAGCCTGAGCTTTATAAGGTAAGCGAGTCACACAGAATGTTCTGTAGTAGTTTGTGTTTATTTACAACCGCATCATTTATCATAACAGTAAACACGGAGAGATAACTGAGAAAAGAAACTTACGCTGCGCTGAAAATGAGTCGACTCCTTAATCACTTGTATCGACACTGTGAACAGAGTATTAAAGACACACACACGTCCTATAACAGCGGTCGCTGCTTTTGTAACCGGTTATCTTCGCTGTTAGCTCTATTTTGAAGGGTTTTTTTTTGTCAAACGGAACTAAATAACATTAAACGTGCATGTGAGCGTGGTCAGTGAGAATAATTCAATATGTCTCCCGTGGGTGAAAAATGAATTGCTTTAGTTTTAGAAGTAAAAAAATCTCGTAATGCCACGCCCCCCGGTCAGGCACTCGTGCCCCCCCCAGACAAGTACTCGCGCCCCACAGGTTGAAAATCCCTGCGTTAACGCAGCAACGTGCACTAGGCACAAGGTATCGGATGTTTAGTATCGGAGCCTCGTTTGCGAGTACGAGTACAAGTTAATGAGCGCGGTATCGGGCTAATACCCGATACTAGTATCGGTACTCATACATCTCTATTTAAAATTTAGCGAATTACAATTTTTAATACAAAACATACTTAAGTAAAAGTAAAATTACAGGCTGTAAAATCTACTTTAAAAAGTACAAGTACACAAAAAAACTACTCAATTACAGTAACACGAGTAAATGTAACTCGTTACTTTCCACCTCTGCTCGAGGGTGTCAAAGCCAGCGCTGTGATATTTTAGCTCTAAAGAGACTGGCACCGTCCCAAAGGACAACAGCAGCACACTAACAAAAGTATGTGGACACACATTTTGTGTATTAGGTCTAGCCAAAAATTTCTGGACTTTCTGGTAACAAATTGGGAAAGCCCTTTTGTATAGTGCACAAAGTGAGATTGTCTAGAACCAGAGCCCTAACATAACCACCAATAAATCACTTTTAGAATGAACTGAACTTTGACGAGATGTTTTTGGAACTTCAACACATCCTTGATGTAAACGGCCGAGCCATAAACGCTCCTTTTATGGACATAATTGCTTCATCTGTTGTGGATTTTTTACAGCAACATTTTACAGTGTTCTTGGACTTTATTTGCCAAACTAATTTTGTGGACACAGAGGGGGGTATTATGTGGGTATCTCATCACATGCCCCGAATAACATAGCTTGTCTTAATGTGGTTCATTAATGTAGATCATTTTCTTTTCTGACCATCTTGTAAAGTTACTCAGTGGTGATCATCTTCCTACTCAAAAGCTTGAATGCTAAATTACTTTCTTCCTTTTTTTTCAATGTCCAGGCTTCACATCCATACGTAGCTACTGGCCAGACCAAGGCTTTCATCAGCCTTAGCTTAGTGAAGTCAAATGAAGGCATCATCGCCATGCCCATTGAGATTCTTTCTGTTGACTTCAGTTCACCTGCACATTTTGCAGTATTTGACACTCTACTTCCCAAATATATAGAGGAGGCCCATTTTTTCCCCAAACATTAGACCTTTTTACTGGAAGAAAATATGTCAGCTTTGTTAATGAGTTGCACTTATGTGCACAAGTATAAATCTGGGTCTTGTGATTGCTTAAGTAACTTATCCTTGTTTTCATTTTGCTCACACCACTGATAGTATTCCATATTTTGCTCTAATTAATAAAAAGAAAACAATACGGCGTGGTTAGCTTCCCTAGCGACGGCGGGAGGCAATTCAATGTCAATGTCGACCTTTAACTAAAAGCATAATTAAATGCACATAAATTCAGCACAGAACACCATACACAATCTAAAGTTCATCTAGGGCTCTAGAGATCTTTATACGAGTCTATGTGTTATTTTTACCAGGCTTCGGGCAGCAGTGCGGCGTACTCGTGGGGAGAGGTGGTTTCTGGGAAATCGCACAGGATAGCGAGTCGGTGCTGGAGAAGCTCTGATCCATGGTAGGTGAATAGAATGTCCAATGCCTGGACGTTACTCTCCTGTAAAAAAAAAAAACCCACAAGGAATGTGAATGTCATGGCAGTCTTATGATGTCAATGATATTTACACATCGTAGGCAACAGGGTTCCAATCCCCAAGCGGTGCATTGGGCCGGTCGGGCGTCTACATACAGACGTGACACACCAAACTGGCACGACATTGCAAAACACCTTTGGGATGTATTGGAACCTTTTTGGAATGCGGTGTTGAACAAGCTCACGTTTAGGTGTTCACATAGTTTTGGACATGTATTGTATAAGCTTGTAGCATGCCGTTTGATCCAGGCACATTTATCAACACAATAATGAGGGAAAGTAAAAGGATGGTGTTTTCAAAAAGTCTGTTGAACCCATGCAGAACCCCCACACACAAACCCACACACACACACACAAAAGAAGGGAAGAAAAGGTTTTACCCTGGCATAGGTTCTTGCTGACAGCACTATATTCTGACTGCGGAACTTCTTGAAAAATTCAGCGTCGTATCTCTGCTCAGCAGCATGTGGGCCACCCAAAATCTCCTGCAGGAACATGAAAAAGGTGAAAGAAGAGAGAAGATGTCTTAGAAGTTTTCTAAGTAAGAACTTTAAATATTTGTGTTAGGTGTATTAGATGAGCAAAAGTATGTGGATCCCTGACCATGAGCATGATTGACAGCCACTAATCTAGGGGGGTTGTCAAATGCTGGCTCACAAATGAATATATACAGTGTATCACAAAAGTGAGTACACCCCTCACATTTCTGCAGATATTTAAGTATATCTTTTCATGGGACAACACTGACAAAATGACACTTTGACACAATGAAAAGTAGTCTGTGTGCAGCTTATATAACAGTGTAAATTTATTCTTCCCTCAAAATAACTCAATATACAGCCATTAATGTCTAAACCACCGGCAACAAAAGTGAGTACACCCCTTAGTGAAAGTTCCTGAAGTGTCAATATTTTGTGTGGCCACCATTATTTCCCAGAACTGCCTTAACTTTCCTGGGCATGGAGTTTACCAGAGCTTCACAGGTTGCCACTGGAATGCTTTTCCACTCCTCCATGACGACATCACGGAGCTGGCGGATATTCGAGACTTTGCGCTCCTCCACCTTCCGCTTGAGGATGCCCCAAAGATGTTCTTTTGGGTTTAGGTCTGGAGACATGCTTGGCCAGTCCATCACCTTTACCCTCAGCCTCTTCAGTAAAGCAGTGGTCGTCTTAGAGGTGTGTTTGGGGTCATTATCATGCTGGAACACTGCCCTGCGACCCAGTTTCCGGAGGGAGGGGATCATGCTCTGCTTCAGTATTTCACAGTACATATTGGAGTTCATGTGTCCCTCAATGAAATGTAACTCCCCAACACCTGCTGCACTCATGCAGCCCCAGACCATGGCATTCCCACCACCATGCTTGACTGTAGGCATGACGCACTTATCTTTGTACTCCTCACCTGATTGCCGCCACACATGCTTGAGACCATCTGAACCAAACAAATTAATCTTGGTCTCATCAGACCATAGGACATGGTTCCAGTAATCCATGTCCTTTGTTGACATGTCTTCAGCAAACTGTTTGCAGGCTTTCTTGTGTAGAGACTTCAGAAGAGGCTTCCTTCTGGGGTGACAGCCATGCAGACCAATTTGATGTAGTGTGCGGCGTATGGTCTGAGCACTGACAGGCTGACCCCCCACCTTTTCAATCTCTGCAGCAATGCTGACAGCACTCCTGCACCTATCTTTCAAAGACAGCAGTTGGATGTGACGCTGAGCACGTGCACTCAGCTTCTTTGGACGACCAACGCGAGGTCTGTTCTGAGTGGACCCTGCTCTTTTAAAACGCTGGATAATCTTGGCCACTGTGCTGCAGCTCAGTTTCAGGGTGTTGGCAATCTTCTTGTAGCCTTGGCCATCTTCATGTAGCGCAACAATTCGTCTTTTAAGATCCTCAGAGAGTTCTTTGCCATGAGGTGCCATGTTGGAACTTTCAGTGACCAGTATGAGAGAGTGTGAGAGCTGTACTACTAAATTGAACACACCTGCTCCCTATGCACACCTGAGACCTAGTAACACTAACAAATCACATGACATTTTGGAGGGAAAATGACAAGCAGTGCTCAATTTGGACATTTAGGGGTGTAGTCTCTTAGGGGTGTACTCACTTTTGTTGCCGGTGGTTTAGACATTAATGGCTGTATATTGAGTTATTTTGAGGGAAGAGTAAATTTACACTGTTATATAAGCTGCACACAGACTACTTTTCATTGTGTCAAAGTGTCATTTTGTCAGTGTTGTCCCATGAAAAGATATACTTAAATATCTGCAGAAATGTGAGGGGTGTACTCACTTTTGTGATACACTGTATATATTAGGGCTGTCGAAGTTAACGCGATAATGACGCATTAACGCGATCTCAATTTAACGCGATTTAAAAAAATAGTGCCGTTAACGCAAATTCTATTTGGCTCTGCGAGTCATCCATAGTTCATGTTGAGACTTGACCGTGCACATCATCTCTCATTAAGACAGCGTTTCTCTAAGTGTGGGGCGCGCGCGTCTGACTGGTAGAACCAAACGTCGGATTTGCCACCGTTTGTTTCATTTGCGGTTTGTTAACATAATGTAACCGAGCGTCGTAGTGATGCACTCGCTTAATAAAGAAATACACGGTATATTCACAAATTGTCGGGAGCAAAACACTTTATTAACTTCTTCTGTTACGGTACCGAATAGCGGACAGCTAGAGTCATCGCGTTAGCCAAGCATGCTATTCCATGCACTATGGAAGCCCCAAAGGGTCAAAACACACTCACTTCGTGTAGAAACGTCCATCAAACCATTGTCACGATACAACCACAGAAAAGTCTGTTACAATAACTACGCCTTATCCCACCTAAAGCACCGCTGATCTACAATGTTTGCTGATGGAGAAATTTTACCCTACAATCTGACATATATACGAAGTCAAGGGTCTCTGCTGGATAGTATTACTGCCTAGTATGTTAGTGAATAAAACTCCCTTACAGTTTTCTCTTGTCCCAGCAGTTTTTTACATAAGTACATTTAGCATAAAATGTGTTCACCATTTTAATTGTAACATTTCACTTAAAAATACTTGTTTTCTATAACATTTACACAGATTTTTTTATGCGCGATTAACTATATGAAATTCTGAGATTAATCGCGATTAAAATTTTTAATCGTTTGACAGCCCTAATATATATACTTATATGTATATATTTAAACATATAAAATAACTGAAACACCTGGTTTTAGACCACAATAATTTAGTAGTATGGTGTAGGGCCTCCTTTTGCGGCCAATACAGCGTCAATTCGTCTTGGAAATGACATATACAAGTCCTGCACAGTGGTCAGAGGGATTTTAAGCCATTCTTCTTGCAGGATAGTGGCCAGGTCACTACGTGATGCTGGTGGAGGAAAACGTTTCCTGACTCGCTTCTCCAAAACACCCCAAAGTGGCTCAATAATATTTAGATCTGGTGACTGTGCAGGCCATGGGAGATGTTCAACTTCACTTTCATGTTCATCAAACCAATCTTTCACCAGTCTTGCTGTGTGTATTGGTGCATTGTCATCCTGATACACGGCACCGCCATTGGATGCACATGGTCCTCCAGAATGGTTCGGTAGTCCTTGGCAGTGACGCGCCCATCTAGCACAAGTATTGGGCCAAGGGAATGCCATGATATGGCAGCCCAAACCATCACTGATCCACCCCCATGCTTCACTCTGGGCATGCAACAGTCTGGGTGGTACGCTTCTTTGGGGCTTCTCCACACCGTAACTCTCCCGGATGTGGGGAAAACAGTAAAGGTGGACTCATCAGAGAACAATACATGTTTCACATTGTCCACAGCCCAAGATTTGCGCTCCTTGCACCATTGAAACCGACGTTTGGCATTGGCACGAGTGACCAAAGGTTTGGCTATAGCAGCCCGGCCGTGTATATTGACCCTGTGGAGCTCCCGACGGACAGTTCTGGTGGAAACAGGAGAGTTGAGGTGCCATGAAACCTCCCACACTAAAATGACAGGTGTTTCAGTTATTTTGTCCAACCCCTGTATATATATATATGTATATATATATATATACATACACACACTTAGGTTACATTCATGACAGGACAGGTAATTGCTGGTTACACGAGTATCATCAGTTCATTTATCATTTTTTAATGTCCAACACAGTTATGAAAAATTTCACCTCACTTGCATGTCTTTGGACTGTGGGACGAAACCGGAGCACCTGGAGGAAACCCACACAGACACGGGGAAACCATGCAAACTCCACACAGAAAGGACCCATACAGCTCCACCTGGAAATCGAACCTAGGACCTTCTTGCTGTGAGGCAAATATGCCCACCGTGCAATTTACTCAGAACAAAGTCTATTCACTCGCTCACTTTCTTAACCGCTTATCCAATCGGGGGGGGGTGCAAGGCACACGGTAACACTCTGGACGGTGCGCCAGTCCATCGCACACATACACACCTGACCTGCATGTCTATGGACTGTGGGAGGAAACCGGAGCTCCCGGAGGAAACCCACACAGACACATATAGAACATGCAAACTCAGGTTTAGGTGTTCACATAGTTTTGGGCAGGTATTGTATAAGCTTGTAGTGCTTGGTTCAGGCACATCAACACAATATTAGGGAAAGTAAAAGGATGGTGTTTTCGAAAAGCTAGTCCATCGCAGGGCAGACACACACACACACACACACACACACACCCATTTACCGATTGGGCAATTCAGTGTCTCCAATTAACCTGACTGCAACTTTTTGGAAACCGGAGCTCCTGGAGGAAACCCACGCAGACACGGGGAGAACATGCACACAGAAGGATCCAGACGGCTCCACCTGGAAATCAAACCTCTGACCTTCTTGCTGTGAGGCAAATATGCTACCCACTGTGCAATTCACTCTGAATAAAGTCTATTATATCATCTGAATTCATGTAAATGTATGTACAGTATATAGTCTGAATTTTGAAAGAGCCCAGGAACACTAACAGATTTACAAATCAGAGGTGTGGGGATGTGACACTGCAGTTGAAAACACTTTGATAACATTGAATTTATATATAGAACATGTTGGTAGACTGTTCTAACCTCGTACGTAGCCAATCGATCCAGATAGCAGAGCAGCTTCAGTCTGCTGCGACACAACTCCTTCTGCTCCAGAGTTAATCTGCAAACAACACAGGATCAACCAATGAAATCAAAACAAATCTAGCATTCCATTAACAATAATATAAAAGTATTCCATTAACAATAACCACACACACCAAAAATTTTTATTTATTTATTTAAATAATAATAAAAAAGCAGGACTTTGTGTTCTGTTGTTTTCGGAAGCTGCTAAAATAAAACACAAGAGAGAGAAAAAAATAGAAAGAACTTACTTATTAGAAGCTTACTAGAAAACAGTGGTTATAATAGTTCAAAATATGTTTGCTGCTAAGAAAGACAAAAGAAAAGAAGAAAGTAAGAAGGACAGTCAGAAGAAAAGGCAAACACCACAGAGAAGGGAGAGAAAAAACTAGCAGAACAACAATGGAGAATAAAAAAGCTAAGGGAAAGAAAGCTGAGCAAAGACACCAGTCCCTTCATCCCACCAGTCCCTTGGTCCAGAGTCACTGCACCAACACACTACTAATGCACACCGACACACCACAAACACAGTAAAGACTCAGGAACAGGAGAAATCTGCAAACCCAATTAGAATGAACCAAATGACACAAACACTCAGTAGTAATTGAGTTATTAAGAAAATGACACTAAAGTCCAGACTGAAATGCAGTGTTAGTTGGCCCTAAACAGACACTACAGTGCAGCAGATTATCTGAACATGGTGCCTGGTCCTAAATCCAGAAACACCTTGATGAGGTACAGACTGAGTGTGCACAACCTGGCCGTGGAGACAGGCTGACACACCCGCTCTTGACTGTGCCAGCACTGCACTCTCAATACAGTAGAGACACTCACCCAATGCACCAAATACCACTACATTCAAACCTACAATTCCTCCCCAAATGTAACACCATCAGGCCCAACTTTAACTCCCTCTCAGACCCCGAGAAACTGCCCCACCTACTGGGGGAGCACAGAGAGAGCTGCATACTACCAGTGCTACACACATACACACAATTT